>NC_079891.1:13100164-13139724 GCF_024868665.1 Triplophysa rosa | reverse complement strand
TAATGGGACCTTCATAGGTAAATAATGGACAAAGCCTTTTAAGGGTCATTATAAGCCTAAGTAAGGAGTTATATAGCATGAGAGGCTTAGCCCTTCCCAATGACGTGCATTAAGGCTCATAGATGTGCTCCAGAGGCTTAAAAATGGTGTGTCCATTAGCTACAAATGGGATCCGTGCCAAAAGTGTTACGTGTGGGACTTCCTGTGACCACAGGAAGTCCCAGTCATAACTTATCTTATTGGGCCCTTATAGGTAAATGATGGACAAAGTCTATTAAGGGTCATTATAATCTTAAGTAAGGAGTTATATAGCTTTAGCCAACAGTAGAGTGTATGAGAGTCACAGCCTTTCACAATGACGTGCATTAAGGCTCATAGACCTATGAGTACCCGTCAAATAAGTTACGACTGGCACTTCCTGTGACTCGGCAAAACCACAGGAAGTACCAGTCATAACTTATTTGACAGTTGCCTCGTAGGCTTACAGTGGACAATACTGTAAACTGTCAATTTTTAAGACTGTAAACAGCTTTTGTATGACAAACCTACAGCTATGTATCCTAGAAGCACCCCATATTGGTATATTGCACACCTCAGGCTATTAAAATGCTTATTTTGCATACAAACGCACTTTTCAGCGAAATTAGTCTCTCACCAGCATTTTCAGCAAAAAACTGTTTTATTCTTGTACAAAAATCTCGGGGCTTCGAATGCTAGTTCGACGCACCCTCACGCACACCACATATCTGAAGCCTGTACCCCTCGCTGAACGGCAAGTGCTCGAAAAAAAATCACAAAAAATATTCCCAAAAAATAAACGGCCCACAACCTCCCCAAACAGGGTCGATAGAGTACATAATGAGGTCGTACCGACTTCAAACTCTGGGAACCGAATGAGGGGGCCGCTAGGAGCTACAGATTTTGAATCGGGGTCATTCGGAGTCCCCGGGGTCGTTCGGGGGTCTCTGTACGATAGCCACCTATGAGAGAAATAGGATATGTTGCAGGTGTCAGAGGCTCCCGTACGGCACGCAGAGGCCACAGGAGCCCGAAACCTAACAGAAAGTTGCGTCACTTGGCTCTCGACAACATACCGATAGGGCTAGGTCGGGCTATGAAATTAAGTAATTTTTATTATTTTTCATACGTCTCTCTCCCTCGCATTGATCTCTGTGGGCCATGTGACTGTAAAAGGTCAATTTTTAAGACTGTAAACAGCTTTTGTATGACAAACCTACAGCTATGTATCCTAGAAGCACCCCATTTTGGTATATTGCACACTTCAGGCTATTAAAATGCTTATTTTGTTAACAAATGCACTTTTCACAGAAATACATCTCTGAACAGCATTTTCAACAAAATTCTGCTTTATTTTTGTTGAAAAACCTTGGGGCTTCGAATGCAAGTTCGTCACACCCTCTCGCATCACATATTCGAAGCCCGTACCCCTCGGTGTACGGAAAGTGCTCGAAAAAAAATCACAAAAAATATTCCAGAAAAATTAACGGCCCACAACATCCCCAAAACGTGCAATATAGGACATAACGAGGCCGTACCGTCTTCAAACTTTGGGAACCGAATGAGGGGGCAGCGAGCAGCTACAGAATTTGAATCGGGGTGATTCGGAGTCCCCGGGGCCGTTCGGGGGTCTCTGTACGATAGCCACCTATGAGAGAAATAGGATATGTTGCAGGTGTCAGAGGCTCCCATACGGGCCAAGGAGGCCCCAGGAGCCCGAAAAATTACAGAAAGTTGCGTCACGTGACTCTCGACGTCATACCGATAGGGCTTGGTCGGGAAGAGAACTTAAATATTTTTTCTTATTTTACATACATCTCCCTGCCTCTAGTGGTTCTCTATGGGCCCGCAAACCCCCTCGCACGTTAGCTCGGGTATCCGACGTCTTTCTGACAGAAACCTCCCCTAAGCACGAACGAGCAAGGTCACGAAGGACGCCCGGCTCCTCTAGGGGGCGCCACGGCCGTGAGGGAGAGAAAAAAGAAAGAAGGGTGGCGAGCGAGACATTTTGGCATCTTTTGGATGTCGCGCCACGCATAGGCAGCAAGGGGCAGCAATCTACCAACTCTAGGCGCTCTGCGGACGCAAGGGTGGCGAGCGAGACGTTTTGGCATCTTTTGGGTGTCGCGCCACAAATAGGCAGCAAGGGCAGCAAACTACCAACTCTAGGCGCTCTGCGGACGCAAGGGTGGCGAGCGAGACATTTTGGCATCTTTTGGATGTCGCGCCACGCATAGGCAGCAAGGGGCAGCAATCTACCAACTCTAGGCGCTCTGCGGAAGCAAGGGTGGCGAGCGAGACGTTTTGGCATCTTTTGGGTGTCGCGCCACAAATAGGCAGCAAGGGGCAGCAAACTAGCAAGTCTAGGCGCGCTGCGGACGTGAGGAAGACTATGGCAGAGTTAGGCGGTCAGGGGGAAGCGAAAGGCACCTCGTTCATGTGGTGATGAAGATTAGGTGGTGAGGGGATGAGTGGGTATGTTGTGGCACGAGGGTCCACGCCCGCAGCACTTTGCCACCCCTTGTGGTGTCCGTTCAATGCCTCTCCGGGAAAACGGCGCCTAAACTCCGATAAGGGAAAAAAGTCCCAATCATAATAAGAGTGAGCGAGAATTTGGCGTCCAATTCAGGTATACGAGCCCTTCGTCTGACTAGTCGACCGATGGCAATCTATATGAATGGACAATTGTCCACGATTTACCTAACTTCCCTTGCAAGTTTCTTGCATCAACACTGCAGAATCATATCCCTCTTTTCTGTTAGCTACATACAGGTGAAAAGGTTTCGTATAGTCAGGGCTATTCAGAGCTGGAGCAC
Organism: Triplophysa rosa; assembly: GCF_024868665.1. Classification (NCBI taxonomy): domain Eukaryota; kingdom Metazoa; phylum Chordata; class Actinopteri; order Cypriniformes; family Nemacheilidae; genus Triplophysa; species Triplophysa rosa. Next base: position 13,136,890 of record NC_079891.1, on the reverse strand, counting down.
TTTGCTGTTGTCTTTTAATCGACTCAAATGCTATTGTTGCATCACTATTCCATGTAAGTGGGGCTCTTAAATTTTGTTGTCCTGCCTGCTTCATCAGGGCTCTCAAAGGGGCAGTTTTTATAGCATAGTCCTCTATCCATTCTGAGCTGAACCCAGTCATGCCCAGGAATGTCATCATATGACCAACAGTCTGTGGCAGTGGAACCTTGCTAATTCCCTCTAATTGACTTTGTGATATTGCCTTGGTTTTATATGCAATCAATCTTCCCAAGTACTCTACTTGGGGAAGGCAATACTGGAACTTTGCCTTTGAGGCTTTATGTCCTCCTTCTGCTAGCTTGGTTAGTACCTTAATAGAATCTCTGTGGCATTGTTCAAGTGTAGGTGCGCAAATTAACAAATCATCAACATACTGCAGAAGAGTGCTATCCAATACCAGATCTTCCAAGTCAGCTTTTAACAGATGATTGAATATGTGGGGGCTATGGCGGAACACTTGCAGGACTCTAGTGTAGGATATCTGAGTCCCCTCATACGTGAAGGCAAACAAGTGCCTGCTGCTCTCAGCCAATGGAATGCTGAAAAAAGCAGAACAAAGATCAATTACTGTAAAATATTTTGCATCAGGCGGCACATTTGTGAGCAGGGTGTGAGGATTCGGAACTTCTACTGGCCAATCTTCCACTATTTCATTGACTGCCCTTAAGTCATGTACCAAACGCCATTTTGCCTTGTCTGCTTTGGTAACGGGCAGTATAGGAGTATTACAAGGACTAGATGTTTTGAACAGCACTCCTGCTGTAATCAGTCCATCTATGGTTTCCCTGATGCCATTTATTGCTTCAGGTTTCAATGGATATTGGTACTTGTTAGGTAGCTTAGTTCCTGGTTTTGCTCTCATAATTATAGGGCTGGCAGATTTTATCAGCCCTACATCTGTGTCATGTTTTGACCATAATTGATCAGGAACTAGTTGCTCCATTTCTTTGAGAAGCTCTGTTTGTTTTATCTCTTAATTCTAAGATGGTTTCCAAATTCATTTTTCTTTGACCATTGACTTCCACCTCTCTAGGAGTTCCCTGCATAATTGTGGCACATGCAATCTTCATAAATTGTTTGTCTACTGATAAAAATATTAAGGGGTTTTCTGTGTTTTTCCATTGTAGTCCTCGTCATTGGGCCTATTTCCTTAGACTCACCATCCTTCTCTAAATATAGTGTGATATGGGGAACTGAGGTTGGCACCTGGAACCATTTCTTAATAAAATCATTGTCATCAACTTGTAATGCTGCTCCTTGTGGTCCTATGATTATATGCTGTGAAATAAGGGGAACTTCCATGTCTTTGGTTTCTTGTAACCATCTTCTTTCTATGTCTACTCTGCGTAATGGGTCATAGATCATGGTACAGTGGGGTTCTAATTCGGGTAATTTGGGCTCTTCGATATGTTCCTTAATAAACTTTTCCCATTTTTGTAATGTCTTCCCTACTTCTTCCTCTAAACTTCCTAACCAGTAAGCATTAGCTTGGGGGGTTGTGATTACCATTTGTCTGACTCCCTTGCTTTCAATGTAAATACCTTCTGGGGAACATAGTATTTGTATCTTTAACTTGCAGAGGGCATCTCTTCCTAACAGATTAACAGGGGTTTGTTCTGATACTAAGATGGGTAATGTTACTTCTTTGTCCTTGGTCCTTAGACAAACTGGAGCTGTTATTGGAATTAGCTGCGTTTTTCCCGAAAATCCTACTGTCTTTGTGAAATTTCCAGACATTGGGAGGTGTAAGGCATATTCTGAATTTATACATGTGTATGTTGCTCCAGTGTCTATCATCATTGGTGTGATCTTGCCTTCAATCTTAACCTGCAGCATAGGTTCTGTATCAGCATTCTCAGTTATCATTGGATGCTGATCCCTCCCAGTAGGATCTTCTGGGCAGCCCTAGTAGCCAACATCTGGACCACACCATGGATTAACAGGTCCCTGCTGCTGTTGATTCTGCCAGGGTTGATTCTGCTGTTCTTGCCAATGAGGTCCTTGTTGTTCTTGTTGTCCTTGTTGTCCTTGACCTTGCCATTGTATTCGCTGTTACCGGCCTGCTTGCCATTGAGAGCCTTGTTGTTGGTTTATGTTCCAAGAGTTTGTAGGACAGTTCCTTCTGTTGTGTCCTAGTTGCCCACATCCCCAGCATGGGTTTCTTTCCCGATTCGGTCTTGGTTGCCCTCCTTGCATAGGTCTTTGTCCGAATCTGTTTTGTTGTTCAGGTTTGACGTAGATGACAATAGGCGCTGGCTGTTGTGGTCCACTTCCGGGTGCTTGTTGTGCAGTGGCTCCTATGCCAGGTTGCTGTGTCATAAGTGCTGGAGCATTTACTGGAGCCATCATTGCTGCATAGTCTTCTTCTTTGTCTTTGTCTTTGTCTTTGACCATGGCTTGCGTCTTCTTCTTTCTGGCCAGTTCCTCAAGCTGCAGCTGTACCAGCTTTCTTTGAAGTTCTTTCTCTTGATTTTTCAGTTTCTGCTCACTCTTTCTGTACTGCTCTACAGCATGGGTCACATGATCACAGAACTCCTTGTGTGACTTTGAGTTCAGACCCACTACGTCCTCCAATCTTGCTTTTACCGGAGGCGGCATAGAGTCAATCATGGCATTTCTGAACAGAGCTGCCATCACCAGGTCCCCTTCAGGATCTCTTTCCAGTTCTTGCTTCCATTTTCTTAGCTGTCTTTGTACGTAGGTGGCTGGGTTCTCATCCTCTCCCATCTGTTCTCCCTTGAGTGTTCGAGGATCAATGCGGTTGGGAAATTCCTTCCTCAACTCCTGCCACATCAGCCTCCTATATCTGTCAAACGAGTCTCCATCCAGGATTGGTGTATCTATTGTGTATCTGAACTTAAGAGTTCATTCATCTTGGAGCTTCCCACACATTTGGCAAGGAGTGCTTTGACGTCTCCCAATGCCAGTAGTTTTCCTGTCGACTCCTCCTACACTCTTAAGATCCATTTGCCGGCTCCTTTGTGTAGGTAAGGCAGGCGAGCAACTAGTCCATCCAGATCTTGAGAAGCCCACGGCACATATTGCGCTTGTCTCCCTTTCATCAGAATTGGGCATTGTTTTCCTTCCCCAGCCCTCCAGTGTTCTTGTGGCTCCTCTCTAGGGATGTGAATCATGCTGCGAGTTTTTCTTAATCTTCCTTCCGAGTCTCTTCTCCAGTGTTCCTGCCCTTGCTCGAACTCTGAGTCTTGGAGGTATAGTTTGCCCGTTACGAACTTTAGTTCTCCTCTCTGGAGGGCCTTTAAGGTTGTTCCTGATATGACTTCTTTGTTGACTGGTGTGTGTTGTGTCTTATCTTGGCGTCTCTTTCCACTGCTGGTTTCAGAGGTGCGATCTTCTCCGTCGCTCTCTTCTTGGGAGCTGCTGCCTGAAACATCTCTCAGAGCATTAGCAGATTCAGAATATATTTCTCTCAAAAGGTCTGTTGCATTATCGTAAATTTCTTCATGATTTTTTGATAATTCTTCAAATGCTTCTTCCAGACGTTTATAAGGTTTATAAGGACCAGGACCATGTATAGTGTCTTCTTCTTCTTTATCTGATTGATTTTTCCCACAGAATGGGGATTTTTGATTGGCCCTGCCTCCCTTAGTTTTTTCTGCTTTTGAGAGGATTTTTTTCCTAAGACTACTTTCTGGTTCGGGATCTAACTCTACCAGTCCCTCTATTGAGACATCTCCTGATAATGCTACCAATGGCATTTGTTTTGGTGTTTGCTTTTGGCTTCTGGGTGGTTCGTAAGGAGGTGGCAGAGTCATTTTCTTCCATTTTTCTTCATTTTCACCATCTTTATTCAACACCTCTCTAATTTTTCTCATATTTTTCAGGAAATTAATTCCTTCATTTTTGAACAGGTTTAATACTTCCTGTTCTATTCTTCTCTTTTCTTCACGCTTCTTGGTTATATCTCTTGGTTTATAATTCTTAATTAGTCCCTCCATCTCCTCACACACTGTCACATCAAAAGTACCACTTTCTGGCCATACTTTTCTTAAATTTTTGATTCTCGCAGCCCATTTTTTAGATATTTTTTCTATTGAGTCCTTGCATACTGGGTGTCTGGATCCCAACAGATCTACAGGAGTGGATGACATAGTTAAAGCAATGTATTTTCAACAATATTTCAAAAAAGTACAGAGATTTCAAATTTTAATTCATTTGTTTATTAAAACATTGTTTAATAAGAGGATGCAAACCAAGCTCTGGAGTTTTCTGGGGCTATCTACATTGTTAATTTTTTCAAAGTCACTGCCACAAACTGTTGAGGAACCACTCCTCCTAATTCATTGCAATTACACAATACTCTGCTTGTCCAGTTTACATATCGAGTTTCGTCAAAGACTCTCAGCTCAGGGTGGCTCATTAGCCGTCCAGTGTGTCCCTGTCCCAATGGAAACCCCTGGACCTGTCCTCTATCAAAATAAGAGCCTACCAGTCTATCTATGGGAATTCTTTGAATAAGTGATGTTCTTGCCGTCAGGCCTAGGGGATTGTTAGGTTTGTTACTTTGGTATGTGCAGACTTCGTTCAGGTATTGTTTCAACACTCCAACTCTACAGCAGCTCTGTACAATCTCCCCCCACCTAATGTAAGGCCAATCCCACTGGGCTGGGTCTAAATTGCGAATCTCTGTCAGTTGGTTCAGGTACCAGTCTTTTCTTTCTTCTGTCAGAATTTGTTCTACCCCTTCTGCATGTATTCCGACTGTATGTCGCTTCCTCCCAAAAGTGATTTCTAATTCCCTTAGTTTCTGACAGAACTCTTCCTATGGTCTGTATTTTAGCCTGACTGGCTATGCTTCTCTCATAAGCGAGACCTGGTGCCTCTTCAGCCATGCAAATGGTAATTCAGTGAACTGAAACACAACAAGATAAGGCATAAATCACTAATGGGGAAATAAGTCTTAAACATGAAACTCAATTACTAATTTATGATTATAATATCAATAATGAGAATCATATTTTCAAAATCATAAATCTTTAAACAATCAATCTTTCATTATCTATAATGAAAAGAAAATTTTAAAACTTCAAAGTTGATAATTGAATAAACTGAAATAAAAATAAAGTCAAAAATAAAATCTCAGAATACCAAACTTAAAATCGTTATTTCACTAAGTTGAGAGAGAGCCACATCAAAGTCAAAATATCATAGTTAAAAATTAGTAACTCAATAAACTGAAACCATAAAAATAAGAGTTTTAAAAAGCTTCAAAGCTGTAAGTCAACATTTCCACATGTAAAACAATAATTCAATAACCAACTAAACAGGGTCTTGACTTCAAACTTGAAAGGTCAATAAGCTTCAATATACCGAAATAATAAAATAAAATAAAAGTTTCAAAAACTTCAATAACTCACATGGCTGAAATAATAAAAGTAATAAAATAAAAGTCTTTAAAAGCCCCAAAGTTAAAATCAATGATCCAATATAGTAAAATGGAATAAAAGAAAAATCTCAAAACTTCACTATTTAAAACTCAACATACTGAAATGATGCAAAAGATAAAACAACAAAAATATGGTTGCTTTTGGAGAGGGGAGGTCTCCAAGCATGAGGCTGGAATAATTAGTCTTATAAAACCAATGCTAAGAAACAAGCCTTACAACAATAAACTAAATAATGACTTATAGACAGAATCACTAAAGAAGTTTAAAAAATGAACTTAAAACTACTCTTATGTTTAAAAGAAAAATCAGCTATCGTATCCTCTTTAAACCAATATGCCCTAGAGAAAAAAGTTATAGTATGCGTTGACTTAAAAGTACATGCATCGTATTGTGACCATGGGTGATTTGTTCCTGTGTTGGCTCTCACACAGCCTTTCAGCCGTGATCGTCCCTCATATATCACCATCTTTTTCTGGGCGTTTGTCCTATGTGAGCTCTCGCAAGGCAATGCCCTGGTCGTCCCATATACACCCTCTTTTTTTTTTTTACTGTAGTCACAATGTTTCAAAATGCAAAAAATCTTTTGAATATTTTCCATAATGCAATCTTTTATTCAATGCAAAAACACTCAAAAAACTTTCTCAAAACAATTTTGAAACTCATTTCTTTCAGAAGAAAATATCATTTTTAGAGGATACGCAACTTGTGCTTGCTACCAAAAATCCCCTATTGTTCCACTGTGCTCCTTCACGCTTGGTCAAACACTCACACACACTTTCTGGGAAAGTGGCCAACAATCCCCTCCCTTACAAGTTCTCCAGCTAGGCTGGACACACAAAACGTTACACAGACAGTATAGACAGACAAGACCCAGGTTTTAATTCTTATGCGCATCTAAAGGCCTCGCATCTTGCGAAATAAATATCTCACTGCACACTGCAGGCAGTCTCACCGCACGCTTGCAGGCGGTCTCTCCGGACGCAGCAGGCGGAATAAATATATCACCGCACGCTTGCAGGCGGTCTCTCCGCACGCAGCAGGCAGAATAAATATCTCACCGCACGGTTGCAGGCGGTCTTAGTCCCCTCTTGGGACAACCTAAATCTACAGGCCGTATCTTTACTGCAATCATTCATCCATTCTCATTCATACTTTTCTCGTTGAGATCCGGGACCCTCCTGCATATTTAATAAATTAATTTTGGTTTCTTTTTAGGAGAGACTCTTTATAGCAGTGCTAACCAAAACTCACCTCCGGCAAACTGCACAGATAATACTTTTTAACAATTTAATTATTAAGCAAAAATATGCTCACCTACTCTTGATCTGTGCAGTAAGCCGGATGCTCCGTCCTAGGCAGCCACCTGATGTCTTCCGTCTCTTTCCAATCCGGGTCACGGCACCAAAATATGTTGTGGAAAAATATCAGTCTTGTAGTTCAAAAAATCTCTCAGACAAAGAAGGTCCGGGTGTCAAGGAGTTAACTTTATTTGCTCGAGTCAAACAAAGTGAGATGTTCCAAGTCATCTAAAAACGAAGTGTTTTCCAGTCTACAATTATAGTAAAACTTCTGAAAGGTGGTCTCTTCTAAAACCAATCAGGTACTTTCCTGTTATCTTTTATTTTTATTAACCAATTGTTAATTGTTTGCCACCAATAAGTCCCAGGCAACAAGGTACATATCTAATGGTGGTACGCTGGCTATTACATCATTTTTAAAATAATTTGCATACAATGGTTACCACACGAGACCACCAAACAAGCCATGGTCTCCATACGAGACCACCAAACACACATTGGCGTACGTGCGTAAACATGGTTACTTTTAAACAGTGGAAAATCCCCAGGTTTCAGAGAGAGCACAACAGGCTTCAAACTTTAGGCCTCTAAAAACATCACTGGATTTTACCTTGTTACATTGTGCTCAAATGTGCTTTAAACATGCTTCAAGTGACATTAAGTGCATTTATATGAACAATCATTGGTTACAGGTACAGATTGTATCATTAAAACATCAATTCATCTTCAAATAATCAAATCATTATCATAAACCTACTTATATGTAATCATACTTATTAAATGTGATTTCAGATCAACTCATCTATATACTAATGTTCCTATGGATACTTCTTAATACATTTTAGGTATTTTATCAAGTGCTTTTATAACTGTGGTGAATAACAGTGCTCAATACATGTAAACTATATCTATATGTGCTCATAAATTACACAATACTACATATTAATTGAAACTAAGATCTTTCTTTATGTGCTATAAAAACCAATCAGAGCTATTTATGATGTTCAAGATTATTTTTGTATGTTTAAAGAGAGTTTGTACTCGAATAGAGTGAATTAACTTCTTTGTTACGCCAGTTAATCTGTACAGTGAATGATTACTCATCAATGAATGTGTGAATACCAACGAATGGGAAAGAAAAAGACTGTACTTTGAGAGGATGCATATTTAAATGATTTTATTGATTTAAGTGTGCTTACGTTCATAAATGTTGTCACGTGCTGGGTTAACACGTACGCAGGGACATTTTGTGCAGTTGATAGAAAATGTCATTGTTAAGGATGTGAAACTTAAAGATGTTTAATGTGACTGCATTGTTTTGTGCAGACAGTTTTTTTTTTTAAACGCGATTCAGTTTGCGTCATCCTGATTCCATTTGTTTGATCCATGGTGGAATGGCAAGCCGAGCCCTGATCTACAGTACTAAAACGAGAAACCATTGTGATTCTACAAGGATCTGAACTTTACAGCTAAGCTGAAATACACACATACACTACCCGGGTAGAAGAAAAAGGTCTTTACACACATTGACATTTGATTTTTTTTCCATATATAGCCTACACACGAATGACAATTTCTTTTATTTTTAAATTGTGTTTTCATTTACAAATTGGAAATGTTTTTGTATTGGTTGTAATAAAAAGAAAATGGCTCCTGTTAATTGGTTTACTGTGCTTGGTAAAAAATATTATTATTAAATCCTCCCAGAGTCGAACCTGGACTTCTTTTTAAACTTGTGAGTGTACTATTCATGTAACTTGACCTGTAGCCTTGGTTACAGCACTTTTTTGTGGCGAGCCAGCCAGGAGGATTTTTTTCATAGCCGCTGGTGATGTGGTAAAAGTCGATCTTGAAGTTCAAAAAATCTCTCAGACAAAGAAGGTTCAGGTGTCAAGGAGTTAACTTTATTTGATCAGGCCAAACAAAGTGAGATGTCCCCAGTCATCTGAAAACTTAGTGTTTTCCAGCCTGTAGTTATAGTGAAACTTAGGAAAGGAGGTGCTTTCCTAAACCAATCAGGAAATTCCCTTTACCTTTTATTTTTTATTATCCAATCATTCTCGTCTGCCACTATTATTTTCTAGGCAACAAGGTTTGTATCACTGGTCCCTGCTGCTGTTGATTCTGCCAGGGTTGATTCTGCTGTTCTTGCCAATGAGGTCCTTGCTGTTCTTGTTGTTGTTGTCCTTGTTGTCCTTGACCTTGCCATTGTGTTCGCTGTTGGCGGTTTGCCTGCCATCGAGAACCTTGTTGCTGGTCTGTATTCCAAGGGTTAGTAGGACAATCCCTTCTGTTGTGTCCTGGTTGCCCACATCCCCAGCATGGGTACTTTCCCTGGTTCGGTCTTCCTTGTACTCTTTGCATAGGCCTTGGCCCAAATCTGTTTTGCTGTTCAGGCTTTACGTAGATGACAATAGGCGCTGGCTGTTGTGGTCCACTTCCGGGTGCTTGTGGTGCAGTGGCTCCTATGCCAGGTTGCTGTGTCATAAGTGCTGGAGCATTTACTGGAGCCATCATTGCTGCATAGTCTTCTTCTTTGTATTTGTCTTTGTCTTTGACCACGGCTTGCGTCTTCTTCTTTCTGGCCAGTTCCTCAAGCTGCAGCTGCACCAGCTTTCTTTGAAGGTCTTTCTCTTGGTTTTTCAGTTTCTGCTCGCTCTTTCTGTACTGTTCTACAGCATGGGTCACATGATCACAGAACTCCTTGTGTGACTTTGAGTTCAGACCCACTACGTCCTCCAATCTTGCTTTTACCGGAGGCGGCATAGAGTCAATCATGGCATTTCTGAACAGTGCTGCCATCACCAGGTCCCCTTCAGGATCTCTTTCCATTTCTTGCTTCCATTTCCTTAGCTGTCTTTGTACGTAGGTGGCTGGGTTCTCATCCTCTCCCATCTGTTCTCCCTTGAGTGTTCGAGGATCAATGCGGTTGGGAAATTCCCTCCTCAGCTCCTGCCACATCAGCCTCCTATATCTGTCAAACGAGTATCCATCCAGGACTGGTGTATCTACTGCTGGGACATCAGCTGCCCTTAAGAGTTCATTCATCTTGGAGCTTCCCACACATTTGGCTAGGAGTGCTTTGACGTCTCCCAATGCTAGTAGTTTTCCTGTTGACTCCTCCTCCACTCGTAAGATCCACTTGCCGGCTCCCTCGTGTAGGTCAGGCAGGCGAGCAACTAGTCCATCCAGATCTTGAGAAGCCCATGGCACATAGTGCGCGTGTCTCCCTTTTATCAGGATGGGGCATTGTTTTCCTTCCTCAGCCCTCAGGTGTTCCTGTTGCTCCTCCCTGGGGATGTGAGTTTTTCTCAGTCTTCCTTCTGAGTCCCTTCTCCAGTGTTCCTGCCCTTGCTCGAACTCTGAGTCCTGGAGGTATAGTTTGCCCATTACGAACTTTAGATCTCCTCTCTGGAGGGCCTTTAAGGTTGTTTCTGATATGACCTCTTTGTTGACTGGTGTGTATTGTATCTTATCTTGGCGTCTCTTTCCACTGCTGGTTTCAGATGTGCGAGTTTCTCCGTTGCTCTCTTCTTGGGAGCTGCTTCCTGAAACATCTCTCAGAGCATTTGCAGATTCAGAATGTATTTCTCTCAAAAGGTCTGTTGTATTATCGTAAATTTCTTCATGATTTTTTGATAATTCTCCTAATGCTTTTTCCAGACGTTCATAAGGTTTATAAGGACCAAGACCATGTGTGGTGTCTTCTTCTGCTCTATCTGATTGATTTTTCTCACAGACTTTTGGATTGATTTTTCTCATAGACTGGGGATTGATTGGCCCTGCCTCCCTTACTTTTTTCTGCTTTTGAGAGGATTTTTTCCCTAAGACTACTTCCTAGTTCGGGATCTAGCTCTACCAGTCCCTCTATTGAGACATCTCCTGATAACGCTACTAATGGCATTTGTTTTGGTGTTTGCTTTTGGCTTCTGGGGGGTTCGTAGGGAGGTGGCAGAGTCATTTTCTCACACTTTTCTTCATTTTCACTATCTTTATTTACCACTTCTCTAATTTTTTTCCAATTTTTCAGGAAATTAATTCCTTCATTTTTGAACAGGTTTAATACTTCCTGTTCGATTCTTCTCTTTTCTTCACGCTTCTTAGTTTTATCTCTTGATTTATAATTCTTAATTAGTCCCTCCATTTCCTCACACACTGTCACATCAAAAGTACCACTTTCTGGCCATACTGTTCTTAAATTTTTGGTTCTCACAGCCCATTTTTTAGATATTTTTTCTATTGAGTCCTTGCATACTGGGTATCTGGATCCCAACAGATCTACAGGAGTGGAAGACATAGTTAAAACAATATTTTTCAACAATTTTTCAAAAAAGTATCAGAGATTTCAAATTTTTAATTCATTTGTTTATTAAAACATTGTTTAATAAGCGGATGCAAACCAAGCTCTGGAGTTTTCTGGGGCTATTTCAATTGTTAATTTTTTCAAAGTCACTGCCACAAACTGCTGAGGAACCACTCCTCCAACTTTATTGTAATTACACAATATTCTGCTTGTCCAGTTTACATATCGAGTTTCTGCAAAGACTCTCAGCTCAGGGTGACTAATTAGCCGTCCAGTGTGTCCCTGTCCCAATGGAAACCCCTGGACCTGTCCCCTATCAAAATAAGAGCCTACTAGTCTATCTATGGGAATTCTCTGAATAAGTGATGTTCTTGCTGTCAGGCCTGGGGGATTGTTAGGTTTGTTACTTTGGTATGTGCAGACTTCGTTCAGGTATTGTTTCAACACTCCGACTCTACAGCAGCTCTGTACAATCTCCTCCCACTTAATGTAAGGCCACTCCCACTGGGCTGGGTCTAAATTGCGAATCTCTGTCAGTTGGTTCAGGTACCAGTCTTTTCTTTCCTCTGTTAGAATTTGTTCTACCCCTTCTGCATCAAAGTATGTCGCCTCCTCCCAAAAGTGATTTCTAATTCCCTTAGTTTCTGATAGAACTCTTCCTATGGTTTGTATTTTAGCCTGAATGGCTATGCTTCTCTCATAAGCGAGACCTGGCGCCTCTTCAGCCATGCATATGGTAAGTCAGTGAACTGAAACAAAACAAGATAAGGCATAAATCACTTATGGGGAAATAAGTTTTATACATGAAGCTCAATTACCAGTTTGTGATTATAATACCAATAATGAGAACCATATTTCCAAAATCATAAATCTTTAAACAATTAATCTTTCATTATCTTATAATGAAAAGAAAATCTTAAAACTTCAAAGTTAATAATTGAATAAACTGAAATAAAATCAAAAATAAAGTCTCAGAATACCAAACTTAAAATCGTTATTTCACTAAGTTGAGATAGAGCCACATCAAAGTCAACATATCATAGTTAAAAATCAGTAACTCAATAAACTGAAACCATAAAAATAAAAGTTTTAAAAGGCTTCAAAGCTGTAAGTCAACATTTCCATATGTAAAACAATAATTCAATAACCAACTAAACAGGGTCTTGACTTCAAACTTGAAGGGTCAATTAGCTTCAATTTACTAAAATAATAAAATAAAATAAAAGTTTCAAAAACTTCAATACTCATATGGCTGAAATGATAAAAATAACAAAATAGACGTCTTTAAAAAACTCCATCACTGATCCAATATATAGTAAAACAAAACAAAAGAAAAATCTCAAAACTTGAAATGATCTAAAAAAAAATAAAACAGCAAAAATAGGGTTGTCTTTGGAAAGGGGAGGTCTCAAAGCATGAGGCTAGAATAATTAATCTTATAAAACCAATGCTAGGAACCAAGCCTTAACACAATAAACTAAATAATGATCTATAGTTAAAATCACTAAAGAAGTTTAAAAATGAAGTTTAAAAATGAACCTAAAACTACTCTTCTGTTTAATGGAAAAATCAGCTATGTATCCTCTTTAAGCCAATATGCCCTAGAGAAAAAATGCTAGTATGCGTTGACTTAGAAGTACATGCATCGTATTGTGACCATGGGTGATTTGTTCCTATTTTGGCTCTCACACAGCCTTCCAGCCGTGATCGTCCCTAATATATCACCATCTTTTTCTGGGCGTTTCCTATGCGGGCTCTAGCAAGACAATGTCCTGGTCGTCCCATATACACCCTTTTTCTTTTTTTTTTTACTGTGGTCACAATGTTTCAACATGCAATATCAGTCTCTTGAATATTTTTCATAATGCAATCTTTTATTCAATGCAAAAACACTCAAAAAACATTCTCATATCAGTTTTAAAACTCACTTTCTTTAGATGAAAATATCATTTTTAGAGGATACGCAAATTATGCTTGCTTCCAAAAAATCCCTCATTGTTCCTCTATGCCCTTTCACGCTTGGTCACACACACTTTTCTGGGAAATTTGCCAGCAATTCCCTCCCTTACAAGTTCTCCAGCTAGGCTGGACACACAAAACGTTACACAGACAGTACAGACAGACAAGACCCAGGTTTAATTCTACATCTATACGCAATTCATCTCTGCGTAATCTATATTCAACACTCTCTTTATCAACCAATTTCATCTCTGCGTAATCTATATCTCTTAACGCCACATCATCTCTGCGTAATCTATATCTCTTAAACGCAATTCATCTCTGCGTAATCTATATCTCTTAAACTACATCTACAAGCAGTTCTTTTACTGCAATCATTCATCCATTCTCAATCATACTTTTCTCGTCGAGATCCGGAACCCTCCTTTATAATTAATAAATTAACTTTGGTTTCTTTTTAGGAGAGACTCTTTATAGACATCAGTGCTAACCAAAACTCACCTCCGGCAAACTGCACAGATAATACCTTTTAACAATTTAATTATAAAGCAAAAATATGCTCACCTGCTCTTGATCTGTGCAGCAAGCCGGATGCTCCGTCCCAGGCAGCCACCTGAAGTCTTCCGTCTCTTTCCAATCCGGGTCACGGCACCAAAATATGTTGTGGAAAAATTTCAGTCTTGTAGTTCAAAAAATCTCTCAGAGAAGGTCCGGATGTTGAGGAGTTAACTTTATTTGCTCGAGCCAAACAAAGTGAGATGTTCCAAGTCATCTAAAAACCAAGTGTTTTCAGTCTACAGTTATAGTAAAACTTCTGAAAGGTGGTCCCTTCCAAAACCAATCAGGTATTTTCCCGTTATCTCTTATTTTTATTAACCAATTGTTTATTGTCTGCCACCAATAAGTCCCAGGTAACAAGGTACGTATCTAATGGTGGTACGCTGGTTATTACATCATTTTTAAAATAATTTGCATACAATGGTTAATACACGAGACCACCAAACAAGCCATGGTCTCCATACGAGACGGCGTGGCGTACGTGCGTAATCATGGTTACTTGTAAACAGTGGAAAATCCCTAGGTTTTAGAGAGAACACAACAGGATTCAAACTTTAGGCCTCTAAAAACATCACTGGATTTTACCTTGTTACATTGTGGTCAAATGTGCTTTAAACATGCATAAAGTGACATTAAGTGCATTTATATGAACAATCATTGGTTACAAGTACAGATTGTGTCATTAAATCATCAATTCTTCTTCAAATAATCAAATTATCATCATAAACCTACTTATATGTAATTATTCTTATTGACTATGATTTCAGATCAACCCATCTATGTACTAATGTTCCTATGAATACTTCTCAAAAGTGCATTTATAACTGTGGTGAAAAACAGTGCTCAATACATGTAAAAAACATCTATATGTGTAAAAAACATCTATATGTGCTCAGTATGTGTAAAAAACATCTACATGTGCTCAGTATGTGTAAAAAACATCTATATGTGCTCAGAAATTACACAATATATTCCAACATCTATATGTGCTCAGTATGTGTAAAAAACATCTATATGTGCTCAGAAATTACACAATAATGTCAAGGTAGGTTACAGGATGCCAACCACAATCCAGAAGTTACTGTTTGTATCCGTTTGCATTAAATGATAACATTTCAAGAATCTTATTTCAAAAATGTGGTTTTTATGTGATATCAAGAAATATTAGTGTCATCATTTTAACTTGTTTATCTCAATTGACAGATAAAAGACTTCATACGGAGCAAGGGCAAAGCAGTGCAGTTGGGCTTTCAGTGAAATGCCCAGACCATAGTGGACCGCCAGGTATATGATTTACATTCAGACACTCACAAATTACAAATAGATGTATTGTATAGCATAATTGAAAATTCATATATTTGTTTTTCTTTTAGACATCTCCAGGTCTCGAGCTGAATGTCCAGGCCAGCCACAGCTTGCCGTGTTTCCAAGGACTGCCATGGGGGACAGACAAAGAAACTTCCAGGCCTCGTGGTATTCCCATCATACATGGATCGAATATTCTCAGTGCAAGGATGCTGTTTATTGTTATGCCTGCAGGAACTTTGGCCTTCCAAACACTGAATCAGTTCTGAATTATCTTCTGATAGGGGCTATAAAAACTGGAAAAAGGCAATGTTCAAAGATGGAGGCTTTGCATCCCATGCTAAGTCTGAAGCACACATCAATGCTATGTTAGCCTGGAAAAATTTTGAGACACAACAAAAAAACGATACATCTTTGATGACTAAATTGTCACAACAGCACAAAAAACAGATACAGGAAAACCGTGACTATATTAAAAGTGTAGCTGAAGTTTTACTGTTAACTGCAACACAAAGCATAGCACAAAGGGGTCATAAAGAGACAGTGGATTCAGGCAACAAGGGAAACTTCCGTGCTATGTTAGAGCTTCTTCGTAATCATGACACAGTTGTGAAAAAGAAATTGAAAACCGGTAATGCCAAATACACAAGCCAACAAATCCAAAATGAAATGGCAGAAATGGTGCGCTACACCATTAGTAGTGAGGTCAAAGAGAGTCAAGTCTTTGCCCTTATGGCAGATGAAACCAAAGATGTAAAAAAGAAAGAACAAATTTCTCTTGTTCTTAGGTATTACTACAGGGGAGCTGTAAAAGAGAGCTTTTTGCATTTTGAAGCTGCTGAGCATCTTACTGCTGCAGGGTTGGCAGACAAAATAATACACATCCTCGAAAAATACAGGGTGGAATATAGGGACAATTTGGTAGGACAAGCTTATGATGGAGCATCCGTCATGAGCAGCAAGAACTCTGGAGTTCAGGCTCGTGTTAAGGAAGTGGCAAAGCAGGCATTTTATGTACATTGTAATGCCCACTGCCTTAATCTAGTTCTTGTGGACACGGTTAAAGCTAAGGGAGCTGCAAAGGTTAAGTGACACTCGGTGGGCCTGTCAATATAAGGCTTGTAAAACCATTCTCGATAGACTGCCTGCAATTATCAGTGTCCTAGAAGAAATAGTGGAAGAAAGGAACGGTGACAGGTCAGTTGATGCAAGAGGCCTGCTTGCCCAAATGGACCTCCAGTTTGTAGGGCTTCTAGTAACAATGACTAAGCTCTTTGGTGAGGCAAGATGCCTCTCCGATGCCCTGCAGTCTCCTGATCTGGATTTAAGTTTAGCTGTTGATTTGGTTGAGGCTCTTGTACAAACTCTTACGGACTGCAGGGCTGAAACACACTTTGAAGAGCTGTGGAAAGAAGTTATCCATACAGCTGAACAGTGCAATATTGAGACTGATCCTGCACCCAAAAGAAAGAAACTACTCAGCAAAAGGCTTGATGGGCATACTGTCATGAGCCAGCTTGGTGGGCGTTCTGAGCAAAAGAAGGACAATTTTCGCACAGGGTTATTTTACACAGTCCTTGACCATATGCAGCTCTGTTACCCTTTGCATCTATTTATGGAAGCAACACTGAAGACATGAGTTACATCAGCTAAAAAGAATCCTAGAGAGGAAAAGCCAAGCAGGCCTAAAAAAACCATCTAGCATTGTTGAACTAACCAAATTCATTGAGCCCCACCATGAGGTGTTTCATGAGGTCTTTAAGTTGTGTAAAATAGCAGTCACCATACCTGTGAGTACAGCTGCCTGTGAAAGGAGCTTTTCAGTGCTGAAGCTGATTAAAAGTTACCTAAGATCAACTATGGATGATGAAAGATTGAGTAACCTGGGTGTTTTGAGTGTGGAGTCTAAGCGAGCAACTTCCATTGACATGGATGAATTTGTGAATCGGTTTGCTTTAAATCACAGCAACCAAAGAATACGACTTATTTAAGTTTGAGTGTGTTCTGTGATATTGTAATGTTTGTTTGATGCATTCTGGTATATTCTTGTCGTGTAAATTGTCATTATGGTGTGAGCTTTGTCACCAATTAAAAAGACACCACCTTCTGCAATGCCACACTGTTTCAAATCTTTTTTTCCAAATCAGTTTAGTAATACATTAAAAAGCTTATGTGGATCTTCATGATTTAATTCTACATGGCAATCACTGCCTGTGAGTGAGTGACTAAAAAACACTACTAGATCCACAGTGACTTGCCACATAGGAAAAAAAAGATGATATCAGTTTCTGTGCTACCCCTGTGAGAGCTATGGTCTCAGTCAGCCACCCCTATGAAAATTGTCTGGCTCCGCCACTGCTGTAAACACAGCAAGCCGGCAAAAACGCAAGGCCCCCGGCACGCATAAGCAACACGCAAAGGCTCTCTGCCAACTGAAATAATAAAAAAATGGCATGTATAACAGCAATAAATGCTTTCTATGTGATCAGCCCCCTACATTGGTTTGTGCGCATGACCTGCATGTGTGTGTGCGTGTACACACATGCCTGCATGCGTGTTTGTTTGGCACTGGGCAGGTCCGGAATGAATTCCCTCCCGGTCCGGATCCGGACAGGAGTCCGGACTTTGAGAAGGGCTGATAGTGTATGCATTTAAGAAGAATAGTATCATCCCAAATGGAATACTAACCGGAAGTGTGCATGGTTTCCCAGACAAGGGTAAATGACGTCAATCTCACAACTCAATGCATGTCAATGAAATCAATTTGTACATCGTACAAATAATGTAACTTTATCTTTGCTAAGCTTGACTTCAGTCAGCATTAAATTGAAGCATAATCACTCTGCAGGAGAACTTGCTCGAGCAGTTCTGATAGCTCAGCCTCCCTTCTGCCACATAAGCGAACTGCGACTGTTGAGTGCGTGAAGTGTCCAGAGTTCCACACCCCATATTTTTGTCAAATGAGTGCATCATCCGGGTACCTGTAGTGCACTTTTGAGAAATTTTCAGTATGAAGGTCTGACTACATGGGACTAGGGTGTACGCTTCCCTTGCCAGCTTGCTGCTCGTTTCACCCATTTGGCTCCTTAACAACTTGCTCATGTAACTCCGGTGCTAATTGTTGCAGGGTGTACACTTCCCCTGCCAGCTTACTGCTAGTTTAACCCTTTCGGCTCGGTAACACTTGCTCATGTATCACTTGTGCTATTCGTTGCAGGATGTACGCTTCCCCCGCCAGCTTTAATGCTCGTTTAACTCTTTTGGTTTGCTAACAACTTGCTCCTATAACTCCGGTGCTATTCAATGCAGGGTGTATGCTTCCCCCGCCAGCTTTAATGCTCGTTTAAGTCTTTTGGTTTGCTAACAACTTGCTCCTATAACTCCAGTGCTATTTATTCCAGGGTGTACGCTTCCCCCGCCAGCCTAACTGCTCATTTAACCCATTCGTTTTGGTAATTTGCTCATGTAAACTCCAGTGCTATTCGTTGCAGGGCGAATGAATCCACTTTCATGAATGAGAGATGAGACTCTGATTGGTTTACTGCACGTTACGCCCCAAAAAACACCCATTACTCATTAAAAGAATCGGGACAACCCGTTTTGACCATGCGCCAGGGCGACCCAACCGTTTTCCCGTCGTTAAATTAGCAAAAGTGGATTCGGACATGCCCTGAGTGCACCTGCACCATGCGCTTTAAACCATGCGCTTCCATCGTGAAAATAGAGCCCTGAGTTTCCTCAAATAATCAGACCAAATTCATAAATGGGTTGGATGTTGTGAGAGAATATTCTCAGCAGAGCTCTGGGAGTAAGAGACCTACACAGGGGTGTATTTGCGTTAGCTTTATCACTCGTTTATTTCCACATAGGCAGCCCTTTATATTAGGTACAGAAAAAGAACACAAGAACAGCTGCAAGCGAAATATGATTAGGTTTCATCTTATGACCAAATAAGGTATGACAAGGTATCTACAAGCACGTATGTCTAGGGTCCGTTTATAACCTAACAGACAAAGAATGTCGGCACCCTTCTCTCCATGGCCTTGCATGCCATAGGTTATATTTATTCGTGTGGGGAACATCAAATCCTAACAGCCCTTTAAGAAATAGAGTCGCTGCTGTGCTTCTTTGACCGCTGCTGAAGTGTGTGTGTTCCAGGAAAGATCCCCAGCGATGTTTATGCCCAAGAATCTGAAAGCTGCGGGAAAGAAACAACCACGAGAACCATTGAAAAACTTCCCGGTTGTCCATGTACTTTAAACGTAGCGGGACCTGGCAACAATGCGCAAGCGTCTAACATCTCACTTCAAACTTCGTCTTTGGATGTATGTATGATGTCAATATAGTCTGTATTTTCAAATTTGGAATGAAAACGAAGTTGTCGAATAATACTATGTTCTCTCTTTTCTTTATGTAATGTTATAAAAGAAAACACACGAGCCTGGCAGAACATACAGCGCGTGTCCCCATTCCCTTAATTATGCTCGTGCGTCTGAATAGAAAAAACAGGCTCTTGTGGTACGTTTACTGTTTTTATTATATTTGACGTAAACATAAGAAGTACAAGACATATGCTGCACTGCGCATGTGCACAAGGTATTTTTAAATCCGATTGAGGAAATACTTGATTCAAGCGTTTACATGCATAATTTTTTCCTCCTGATCGGATTGCTTTCGGTCTACACCACCCCTTTCAGTCCCATCGCAATTTCAATCATATCGACCTCAATCAGATTGATTAAGGTGTTTACATGAAGGCTTTTCAGTCCGATTGAGCCATCACACCGATTACGTGGATATAGAGACCATGGTCTTCTTTAGAATTCACTAATTTTATCACAACAAAGGAAACTAAGCCACAATGTGCATGTTTTCTATGCTAAAGTTTCAAGTATATATTTAGAATAAAGGACATATTTAATAGGGGTGTAACAATACATCGTTATAGATCGATGTATCCATTCATTTTCTAACGATACGATGCATCGATGCCACATGTAATACAGTATATCGATATGAGGTACCTTTATTTTGATACTCTCCGTGTCCCCATTCCTCACATAACGTCCGTATACAATAAGTGTGTTTTTTGTTAGTTCAGTTTTCGCTGGATTCATTTTGCCATGGAGCGCTGTCACACCAAAAATGCTGACCACCACGGCCTAAGCTTCTCAGTGACACACTGTTTCCCATTCATTCCTAATTTGTTTCGCCAGTGTTGCTAAATTAGCAACTCTTTCACTAGTTTTAGTGACTTTTGTTCAGTAGAGGTGCATACAGATAAACTTGGCGTCTTTTTGGATAAACCTTAGCTTTCATTCTGTGGGAAGGTCTCACTTTCCCAGAGCAGGGATCACCTCTCAGCGTCTAACTTACTACTCTGCGAAGGGAGAAGCCAAAGCCACTAGATGTTACGCCTACAAAAAGCATAAAGGCCCTGGCTTCACCGGAATGCAGGAAAGGCGTCCAGATATAGTTTTCCATCTCTCTTTAATAAGAATATCTCTGGAGAAGCATGTTTGATATATAAATATGAAACAGACAATATGTGCACAAGAACGGCTTTATTTAACGGATTTATTAAAATATGTTTGGAAACGGGTCTGAAGTTGCAACACACAAAACTACACGATGACATTATGAATATGTTAATTAGTCTGTGACGCCATCCATCCCTACTGTTCTATAAAATCCTAGCATAAACACTAGTTTATTGTTGTAAATGTCCCATTTGGACAGAGTGTGTGCAGTTTTCAAAGAGTTAAATTAAACGTTCATCTTATATATTTTGGTTTCATTTGTGAGTTATTAAAAATTTTACTGCATGTGTAAACTAGGCAAGTAATATCAAAAGATCGATTAAATTAATCGAATCGGATCGCAAAAATTTTCGAGGTATCGGCAAATATAGAATCGCTGGCGGAGAATATCGATACGGCATTGTATCGTGATGAACTGTCCAATTTACTCCCCTAATATTTAATTTGTTTATTTTGCAAGAGCCAATAAACTGTTTTAACAATCACCTTCACACTAAACTGAAAAGTCGTTGACGCACTGGTGCTGGTCCTCCTAGGCGACCTGTTTCAAAGGAACAATCGTCTGCCAGTCGCGACACTGTAAGGGACTGTCCCTCCTCTTGGAAGGATAGTTGACTGTTGAACAGTTGAAGCCTTAAGCATGCAGAGATGTGATCTTTAGAATCTCTAGAAATTTATACAGGTTTGGATCAATCTGAGGGACAGAATTTTCATTATTGGGTGCAGTATCCCTTTAAATTGCTGAAAATATTTAAGAAGATAATATTTTAAGGCATATTTAAGTATACCTTTAAAAATGTAGAAGTTATTGATGTGCTGTAGAAAAACAGATATACATTCATTGCTAGATTTAAAGTGATTCTACATGCATACATGACTGTTTCCAGGGAAATCAGTTGAATCATCTTTTTGTCTGAGAGAAGATGTAGATGTACACCTGTCATTTGTCTATAAAACATACTATGCCGTTTGCTTTTATTGCTATACACTCTAAAAACAGTTGTGTTAAAAACAACACATTTTGTGTTTAAAACATTAATGTTGTTCCTGTAAATGCTATCAATAATGAACGGACGATAATAGCGCATCTGGATGAGCGTCAAAGCGCGGGTAACCCACCCACTAG
Source organism: Triplophysa rosa (assembly GCF_024868665.1). Lineage (NCBI taxonomy): Eukaryota > Metazoa > Chordata > Actinopteri > Cypriniformes > Nemacheilidae > Triplophysa > Triplophysa rosa. The sequence continues at coordinate 13,115,354 of NC_079891.1, read as the reverse complement.
CTGAATTAGATGTTTTGATTGTTTTTTCAACCGAGTCAGACCTGTCTGTTATTACAGTAGGTGCGTTTGACTTATTCCGAGGCTGCACACGCAGACCGATCGGCGTATGACATTAACATGTCGCGAGAGTGCTCCAAAAGCAACCTTTTCTAATCACTCTCGCGGTACTTTGATTTAAGCAAAGAAAGTAAAGAAACTGCTTTTGTGCTCAAAGTGCTTTAAGGTAAAGTATCTAGTAAAATCTACTATCAGATATCATTCACTGAAAGTCATAGGACAAAAGATTAGCACAAATAGCTAGAATTTATCTGCTAGCTAAAGGTGACTTATGTTGTCTAGTGATGCCGGATCGCAGTTATATCCGCGGGCAGGTGGTTCAAGTAACAAAAAAATAACATTCTGATTAATTGCGGGTGGGTCGCAGCCAGTGGAGGCTAAAAATATTTGGGGGGGCGCAAACAACAACTGTCAGTAATGCAGGACTATAAATAGCCAATAATCAGGTGATGTATCATTATTACAGTCAATGTTAATACATGCAAATAAATGTACTATGAATCAGTGAATTTGAATTGAATGTGGGTTTATTATCAGTAATGAAGTAATCAAGGTAATCATTCAAAAAAAAACACAACACACTATAGTTACATAATCATTGGCCATTAACACTATTTGAAAATAAATTTTGCTCTCCTTTCTTTCTGACTTGCAAATTTCTCAATGACCTTCTGGTTAAAGTCAATGATCTCAGTCACCATTCTCTTCTCCATTGACAGCATGGCCAATGCATTTAGCCTCTCCAGGGTCATGCTATTTCTCAGAAAAGTCTTAACTCTTTTCAAAGTTGAGAAACACCTCTCAGCCTCTGCTGTGGTCATGGGTGTGGTGATGAGGATCTTTAGGAGAGTGACAGTCTCTGAAAAGACTTCTTCAAGATTGTTCTCCTTAAACAGCTGCAGTAGGTCCACAGCACCACAACAGGTTCTGAACTCTTCCTTGCAGTAGATGAGACTAAGCTCTGTCTTTAGCTTACTCCCATTGAGCACTGGATAGGCCTTCAAAGTCCTACTCAGTGCATCTTCAGGAAACGCCACTGTGTACTGTTCAAACCTGTCTGCTTGCAGCAGGGTGGCACTAACGAGGTGACTTGTGAAGCAGAACCGTTCCATGGTATGTTGGAGTATGGTGTCACAGACCTACAGAGTGAAGGACAAAAACAAAAATGATGTAGTGATGACAAAATGTCAATTTCAACTGCAACATGATCAGTTGTAAGTCATAGAGAGACGGAGACCAGTTTCAGTGTTTGAATCCCTGATTTATCCAAACTTCATACATATGGACTAGACAAAAATGCTTAGGGCGCTAATAGCATTTTTTTTATTATCAGCCATTTTCATATCAATCAGATAAAAAGGGCACACCACTAGAGGAAACCTAAGAATAACAAATCTATTTAGATCACTATTTAAAGACTATGAAAATGGTTAAATAGATTGACTTGTAGTAAAATATGCATTGCAAATAAATGTAGTATAGTTTCATAAAGTTTAATAAAGCCCAATATCAAAGGATCTACTCTTTGCTACAATATTTAAGCAAAAAAATTATAAACTCAAAGACATGAGAACACATTTAGTACCCAGAGAGGGTAAATGAAACCATGCCGTTTAACTTGTTGTTAATATTTACTTTCTTTTTGATAGCTTCCTTTGATAGCTTTTCTATGAAAAACTGCAGAGTAACAAGGACTACAATAAACTTACCTCTGTTGCAATCCGTTCATGGACGTCTGGACTAAGCAACCGCCGCCTCTTTGGTTGAGAAGCTCCTTCACTGCTTTGGTTAACCAAAGAATGGAGAGAATTTCTGCAAAGGATTAAGAAAATGTATGACTAATAACAATAATAATGATAACAAATTCAAAAGAAGGAATACAGCTGCTACCTGATCTTCTGTATGTCCTGCTGGAACTGCTGGATGCTCCCTTAATGTGGACTGAATCGATGTCCTTCTTCTGGAGTTTGGCATAGAGGATGTCCACGTGTGGCATGATGTTGTGGAAAAGTTGCAGAAAAAAATTAAAATCCTGATCCTCCAGCAGCATGGCAAAGCCTCCTGCCTCTCTGGTGGTAACAGGGTCAAAGTCACCTGAGTCTCGAATAGTTTCAAAACAGCGAATGAGGCCCTCTCTGTGCTCAAACACTGTATTGATGGCACGGCTGTGGAAGTTCCATCTAACACTGCTTGATGTTGGTAGTCTATGGGCAACTACTTTATCAAGAACATCTGTGCGCTTGGGTGATCTTGAAAAAAAGCTGGCAAATCCTCCAAGGTTAGAAAAAAAAATTCTAACTTTGGGTATGTGAGAAGTGGCCTTTTGCATTATTAGATTGAGCTGATGAGCATAGCAGTGGATGTAATGGGCATTTGGGTACACATCTTGAATCTTCCTTTGAACACCTGCAGTGGCACCTCTCATCACGCTGGCTCCATCATACGCTTGGGAGATGAGTTTACTCTTCTGATCCTCTGGAAGGATGACAGTAAGATGCTCTTTTAGTGCTGTAGCGATGGAATCAGCTGTAGTTGAATGCAGATGAATAAAAGCAAAAAACCTCTCCTGTACGTTGCTTTTGCCATCAATGTAGCGCAGCACAAGCACAAGTTGGCACTGTGTGGCAATATCGGTGGTCTCGTCGGCCTGGATTGATAGAAAATCGCTGTTTTGTGCTTCTTGGATTATGTGTTCCCTCATAACAGACAACATACAGTCCAACAGCTCGTTCTGCACGGTTTTCGAAGTTCCCTTAAACACAGAGGCATTCTCGAGGTGCTCTTTCAAAACTCCATCAAGAGAAGCAACAAAGTCGACCAAGCCACGGAATATCCCGGGGTTATCTGAGCTCTCGCTCTCATTGTGGCCACGCAAAGCCAGCTCAAATGCGCCACAAAATTTTACACAGTCTATTATTCTAGACAGGATGTGTCGATTTTTTGTGACCTCTTCATTGTGCCTTCTAATGCCAATCCTGTAGCCTTCATCTAGCTGTTCAGCAATGCTAAGCTTCCCAAAAAACTGGAGCCTCATAGCGTTGTCAAGATGGCTGCGGCTACTTTCATGTCGCTTGCACTTATCAGAGAGATGTTTTAAATCGCAAACCCCTGTTGTTGTCCACAACGTTTCGGTGCCAAGACTTTGAAACAGCAAACAGGGAAAACAATAAAAGGCATGACTTACATCGCATCCAGCTAGCCAACTCCGTTTTCCATAAGAAGTGCCGGAAAAGCACCGAGTGTAAGATCGACCGCGATCACTTGACTGCTGCTGAATTTGCAAGTTGGGTCGATCTGGTCCAAGCTCCTTGATCCGTTTTTTTTCTTCATCTGAACGCCTTTGGAACGGGTATTCTTGTAAAGATAAAACCAAATTTTCTTTTATCTCGAGATAATTTCGCTTGCTTCCACGTTAATCAGTACCTGTCAGTCAAATGACAATCTGCTGAGCGGTAATGAGAGGCGTTAAGAACGGTCCAATCACATGAGGCCCAAAATATAAAAACAATATTGATTCGCTTACAACAAAAGTGGGAGGGTTTGGGGCGCAGAGTGCTGCGCCCCAAGGACGATTTGAAACAAGCCAATTAGAGCTCAGCCTCAAATCACATGCTTTTCAAAAATGTTCGTGCCTACATACACACTCGTTTGTCCGGCGCCCCGCACACGTATGAACAAAATACAATTTTGATTTTTTGATTTTTTAATAAATGATAATATGACTAACGGTGGAATAGTACGACTAAATTATATTATTACGTTATTAATTTGCGATATATATTAAACTTATTGTTGGCATATTAAAGTAGCTTTCTTCTCTGGATAACTTTAAGGGGAAGGCGCCCCAGCGCCCCCTATTGACCGGCCGCCACTGGCTGAAGCTGGTTTGACCTTTGAGGAAAGTATACATTCACATTTTGAAAGAATAAGAATAGCCAGAGTGCTAGCTGAAACTAAGGGAATTAGTGACCATTCCTGGAGAGAATCATTTTATAAGGACGCAGAAGGCGTTAAGAAGCCATTGACAGAAAAAAATAAAAATTATTACCTAGACGAACTGACAGAAGTTCGGAATTTGGAGCAAATTGAACATTTGGCCATACGTAAATTGGAGGTATATAGTGAGTAGGTGTTGTAAAGTAAGCATATTAAAAAAAATATTTGGAAAAAGTTTGTTTCCACAGAGTCAATAGGGCCCAGTACTAAACAACAATAGACATAAACAAAACAAAACAAAACAAAACACTTACTAGACTTGACTAGGGTATTCACAGCAAACATGCACTGGAGCACAGCAGTACAAACACATGGGTAAGTATGGGTAAGCATACAAGTAGAATGCACGAACACAGGACAATAAACACAAGGGCATTATAAAGGGAGACTAACAAAAGACGATAACAATGGGTAGGTGTGGGTAATGGGACACAGGTGGAAAGTTATACGAGGAACGAGAGGGGCGGGGCCAAAGACGAGACCGGAGAGAACGCATATTAAGTCATGTCCGACAATAATATGTTTCTCTCCACACAAAACCTAAGGCTTTGTCATGACTCTGCCACAAGATCAAGAAAGACATGACATGGAGAGGCAGAATCATGACACTTCCGGTTACGGGTCTTGTGGATTAAACTTGTGGACTTCTCCTGTCGGTCAAGAGGGATTGCCTGGTTGGCTCTCATCCTGTTTCTCGTCTGGTGGAATTTTTGGATAGCCTTGTTGGCTCCGCCCTGTCTTGCATCTCGTGGATTTTTGAATTGCCCTGTTTGGCTCCCGCCCTGTCTTGCATCTAGTGGATTTTTTATAGTCCATCGCTGGGTGGATGTACTATTGTTTTTTTTGGTGGATTATTGCACGGACACCGTCCCATCAACTCCCCTTGCTGGATCACGTGTCTTTAAGTGCCTTCCCCTCGTCCTCACGGCCGAGCGCTCGAGCCTTTTGACATTTGTGGTTGTGCCCCTGGACTCTTATTTCTGTTATTGCTCAACCTGATTTGCCGTGTGTTTCTTCTGTAAGGGAATCTATTAAAGCATTGACTTACCCTGCACTTGACTCTTGAGTCGTTCCTAACAAGTGCTGGTATGTTTCTGAAAGCAGTTTCAGCCGTGAATGGGCTATTTGGGACACATCTTTAAAAACACACAGAACTAGCACCTCAGCATAAAAGCAACAGAAACTGCTCCTTTCCTTATCTAGCTCTGATTGCTTCAGTCCAGAGGTGGATTAGTTATAGTAAACATGCAGTGAAAATCTTTTGGCTCAGGTTAAGGTTAATGTTTTTTCTTAAGGTTCTTCTGCCACAACCCTTTTTGAGGGGGAAAGAAACCACCGTGTTCCTTCTGCATCTGTTGTACTATGTGATAGCAAACGGTTTCAAATGGCGGGCCGAATGATAGGCCATTCTTTAATATATGGAGGTCCTTGTCTTACTGGACTGAGTTTACCTGTGGTGATCCTTCTTACTGGAGGGAGTGTGGACAGAATAGCTTCAGTTCCGACGCTGGAGGATTTCCCTGATTTGGACCATCGAGAAACCATTAGTTTGGTAAGTACTTGCTTTGTATCAAAGTATTTTTTTCATAAATATCACTACATCATTGAAATTATTTTTGCATATTCTTGCAGCTCAAGAAAACAGATCTCACTGAAGAAGAAATGATTAGATTGAGTGATCTTTGCCTGTTCTGGGATCTCCCAGTTCCAAATTCCACAAATCGAGACTGGCTGTTTCAACAGCTGTTGTCACATGCTGTAAGTTTGCGGTTTTGTTTTCTAGTAATGTTGCAACAGGAGACATTTAAAAAGATTTGGTCTCTATTTACCAAACCAAAGCTTACCAATGTGGTGAAAAGAAATTGCATATTTTAATGTATTAGCTGAAGATTGTAACTTAAACAGCTGCAGTTTCTCATATGCAAGATTAAGCAGCAGAAAAGGAAATGCTATACACGGCAGCAGTTTTGTGGCTTCTCTCTGCTGTTGTAACAAATTATTTTAAGGTTTAAAAAGATTTAATCAGGTTTATGGACAATTTCCAGAATAAATTATTTTCACCAAATTGTTTCACAAAACTGTTACATTTCTGAATCAGTTAGACATGAAGAGTCGGTGTATGAATCTCAACAATGGTGACAATCAACAGAAAGAAAGCTTCATGCTGCAATGCATGCTGGGTAACATCATAGGACAAAACTCATTCATGACTCCCAGCATGCATTGCAGTTGATCTGTTTTAGTTTGATGATTGTCACCATTGTTGAGATTCATACACCGATTCTTCATGTATAACTGATTCAGAAATGTAACAGTTCTGTGAAACAATTTGGTGAAAATAATTTATCCTGTTAGTCATCCATAACACTGCTTTATTCTCTTTAAGCTGTATCATAACTACACGTTCACATATTAATAACATATCACACTCATCGTGATGAAGTAACAATCATTTTCTGATCTCACTGGATTTTAGTTTTCTTTGGCACAACATGTGTTAGATAGTAAAGAAAACTTAATGTTAAGCTCAAGAGTCAAGAGCCCAACTAAAGCAAACACTGATCACAATAATGGTGATTTGTTTCAACATTAATTTCAGGTGCAAAAGTGATATTGATTCAATGCAATTAACATTCACTAATCAGCTATTTTTTAACATTGATTCAATGATTGCTTGCTGTCTGGGTAACCATGTGGAAAGGTACAATATGTGTACCTTTGAGGATACTGCCCCAGTGACAAGCCATTGTACCCCTAAAGGTATAATGACATTTAAAAAACACACTTTAAAACTGTAGTTGTAATATTGGCATACCGTGACATTTTGGCTTAAGGTTATTATACCACCAAAATATCATACCTGCCCATACCTAGTGAACACGCTCCCCTTGAGTGGCAAAACACTCAGCAAATGGCAGCTTTTAATAGGAGAAACAAAGAAACTGGGACTAAAGCACACATTTTTTGCTGAAATTTCAAGCAGTTCGACTCTGCGGTGATCCTCACGACTACTTTACGACTTACAAATTAATCAGGTGTTCTTAGACACTCAAATGTTGCGCAACATTGCGTTTCCTGGTATTCCATCCATTTTGCTGAGTTTTTTGCCACTCAAGGTGGCACGTTCCAATGTGGATGTGGTAAAGTGACGACACCTACACTGTAAAAATTTAACAGTTGGATTAACTTAAAAAAATGAGTACAAATGGTAAAACTTAAAAATGTAAAGTTGGTTCAATTTAAATTTCACAGCTGACAAAAGTGTAAAAAATGATCAGTTGGATCAACTTAAAAAAAATATTCCAAATGGTAAAACATAAAAATTTAAAGTTGGTTCAATTTAAATTTCACAGCTGACAAAAGTATAAAAAGTGATCAGTTGGATCTACTTAAAAATGACTTCAATTGGTAACACTTAGAAAAATTAAGTTGGTCCAGTGCTGTGTAGGAGTGTGCTGTGGTCAATGGTATCGAATGCAGCACTAAGGTCTAGCAGCACCAATAACGAGATACAACCTCGGTCAGACGCCAATAGCAGATCATTTGTAACTCTGATCAAAGCAATCTCTGTACTGTGACATGCTCTAAATCCAGACTGGAATTCTTCATTGATGTCATTCCTTTGGAGGAAGGAGCATAATTGAGTTGAAACTACTTTTTCCAGAACTTTAGATATGAAAGGTAGATTCGATATAGGCCTGTAGTTCCTTAGTTCTCTAGGGTCGAGTTGCTACAACTGTAGCAACCTCAAGAAGAGCTATACTGCTCATCTAAGGCCTTAATGACATTTAAAACCTCAGAGAGGCCAGCAACAACCACAATAGGTTAGCTTGAAATGGCAGACCTGCATTTTACACATGCTTGACCCTACTGAAGTACTAGGTTAAGACACTGTTGACAGCCAATCAAACTGCGACAACATTGTGACAGCACAGGCGCATCCATCACTCCTGTAACAAACAGTTCTTTATGAGGTCTGGGAGCTGTCTAAGTCCCACATAGATAGTAACTCACAAATCTGACATGACTACAGGTGACGGCAGCAAGTTTGAAGTTTGTGATAAACGTTGCTGCATCTCTTTTGCAGAGAAGCTAGTGATGAAGTATGGTAGGCAAAAGGGTATAACACAGAATTAGGTTGATTTGTTTCAACATTAATTGCAGGTGCAAAAGTGATATTGATTCAATGCAATTAACATTGACCAATCAGATATTTGTTTACATTGATTCAATGATTGCTTGCTGTCTGGGTATCCATGTGGAAAGGCACAATATGTGTACCTTTGAGGGTACTGCCCCAGTGACAAGCCATTGTACCCCAAAAGGTACAAATCTGCCACATTTTTTTCTGACAGTGTAGGGGTAAGGGGTAGAAATGGGATTGGCCCCTAAGTGTTTAGTGTAACCACTTCTGTTAGACACTTGTGTGTGTTCCCACAGAATTTTCCTTGGACAACTGGAAACTAGTGCAAGACAAGGCATTGGTAATTCCTTTCGATGAGAATGAGGCCTGTTTGTCAGCAATAAAACTTAAAATTAAAGCCCCCTTGCCATGGGGGCTGAAGAAAACATCGTCCTCACGGATAGTTAAGGAAATGTTCTACTAGACACCCCGGGCACTAAAGGTCTGTGTTTTGGGCTGGAATGGATATTTAACAAATTCATTCTAAAGTTCACCCCAACTCATCATGCTTCAAGTTTCTAATTGCTACAATAACAGTACCATTCTGAATTTCAATTTTTTTTATCCTTACTGCCACAGGCTCAACTTATTGGAAGCGAGCTCCAGGCGCATTTTTGCAATTAAAAATGAAGATGTTTTTGCAGAGATGGGGAAAAGAAAGCGGCGAAAAATGGGGTAAGTTCATAAGTGCTCTCACCAGAAGATCTTAATAATCTAATCCTTTTTGTAATCCTTTTTTTCTATCTACATGCAAATGAAATTCATGAAACAGAGCTCAACAATAAGGACTGCCCGACGGCCCGGGCCAGCATGGGAGATCCTCGGGCCAGCCTTTTAAATTTCTGATAGTGAATTTCTATGTAGAAAATCAGTGCATGCCCTCCGGCTGCACTTCCTGTGTCATCAAAACAATGTGACGGCACACAACCTTATAGAGAGTTGGAGTATCTATTAGTAACTTTAGCCATCCAAGATGCAGAAAGTTAACAAAGTTAACAGATTTAACTAATAGATACACAAATCTCTGTGTAAAACTGAAATAATGAGGAGGTCCTTCTTGCATCGGAAGGTTTACCAACTGTGTCAGCCAAACTCAGGGAGCTGTGCAAGAATAGTGAGGGCCTCACAGAACGGCAGAGTGAGGTTCTAAGATCATCATTCAGGTGCTGTGTGCGCAGAGGCAAGTAATCACCTGGGCATCACGCAGACATGTACAGTATGTAGATTAAAAGAACCATACTTCATAAGTAATAACTTGCATTAACAGGGGTGCACACAAGTTTTTCTGTCTGGTTCTCAAGAGAGCAACTGGAGACACATAGCTCATTGTAACAATGAAAATTGTAAAAGCGCTTTATAAATAAAGTTGAGTTGAGTTGAGTTGAGTAGTGAAGCATGCTTTTATACATACCAATAATATGCACTTTAAATATTTAATACAATATGCCAAGTTGTTATTTGTCATGTAAAAGTTTGTTATACCATGGCTGTTATTTTCAAACTGACTGTTCTAACCAATGCGTTCATTCATTAGGTCTATTGACTGTTTTGTAATAGTTGTTATCTGCATTTTTAATGCAAAGTTTCAATGTTTGCATGAAACACATGCATATTCATATGTGTCAATATCCAGTTTACACATTTAAAAATAGAATTTGCATACTGATTGTTATGCCATGTAAAAGCAATTTCCAAACCATGGCCATCTGTTTGTGAATGAGAGACTGTTTTAAATAAGTGTTTTCATGCATTCTTTTAAAAAATAAAACTTGTGTAGTAGTCTATTCATATTTCATTTATTATTTTCACTATTACCAATCAGTATTTTGCAAATCAAAAACGTCTCGAAACATTAAATCATACATACTCAAATGTTTAGTTACTACCAGAAAAAATATTTTGAACCAATTTAATTATTATAGCCAGTGGCGGTTCTACATTGAATTACCCTTCGAGCGCCCCCCCCCCAAAAAAAATACCACAAAATTCTGCACAAACAGTTATATTTTATTATAACAACATAAGTGAAAATAAAATTACATGAAATTATATGTATATGCAAAAACAATGGGATTTTTTTTCAATCACCAATAGCTTTTTGGGTTTCAGGATTTTTCTAACCAAAATTTGTATAAAGATGATTCTCAATTATGTTATGAAAGATATAATGCATTGAATTGATACACTATTTTACTTTATGCAATATGTGGGTAAAATGGCCATACATTTATATTCCCTTTCAATGCAATGTATCTAATTTGCATATTAATGTGTTCTTGGAGCAACATTTAATGAAAAAAATAAGTGTAATAATTGGAGTAATAATTGGCAACATTTTAATAGTAATATATAATATTTCATAGGAATATTGATGTATAATTTATTTCCATATTCACTTGTTGTGTCTCCCAAAATGCCTGATAGACATGATTTAAGTCCTGATGTCCTCTAGAGTGGACATGTATGAAATCAATGCCCTGTTCTGTAACAGAAAGACATTTTTTGCTTTGAAACCCCATAATGTTTTGACATAACGTCTGAGATGTTGGTTTATGAAATACAATTTGAAAAGTAGTCCAATTTAAATTATAATTACACAGATTTGAAAATTCCGTTGGCTAATTACAGGGCCTAACGTTAACCCAACTGATGGAAATAAATAATAACTGAACTTGTAAGTTTTGTTGCAAAGCACAATATTATGGTGAAATTAGATCTCGTGTTTGTTGAGTTAAACACCAAATTATTGTTGTATAAGCATAGCAAGCATCATAGCAAAAAGGCTAACAAACATAAGAGTTATACCCACCAATTAACACTAGCCCTTCATTCATGACATGGATATCGTAATAATCATACAGAGAGAACACAGTAGCATAACTTTATCTTTTGCTCGTTACTCTTCTTCTTTTCTTTTCTTTTCTAAATTGGGCACCTGATGGCTTTGACCTTTTCCTGTCCATCTCTGTGTTTATTTGGTACACGACAATCAACAGATTTCCCATCCCCCCAACACAACCAGAAGTCAAGACTAAACAAATAGAGTGTTTTCACGACGCGTCATCAATCAGGAAATCGGCCATGTTGGAGGCATTGAAAGTAAGCACTGCTATTGAACCTAATGGAAATCGCAGATTTTGCTGGAGAAAAAATGATTCTTCTTTAGAAATAACTGTGAAAATAAAGCTCTTTAATGCAAGTCGATCACACCCCAGAATCGCTATAGCCATGTGCTGTAACATCAAGTGCAGTATAATTAATTATTTTCTACTCTGAACTTCACTCACGAGTCAGCAGTATTGATTGATGACGCGTCATGAAAACACTCTAATGGTGACCACATAATCGTTTTGTATTACCTATTTTTATTAGCCATTTCACACAGCTTCTGTGCACGGCACCTTCTCAGGAAGCAGGGGCGCCAATTTGCCAATTCCCCACACAGTGAAATGATAGATAATAGAAAACCGCTTCGCGGTGGCGGCGCAGAGGATTTTTTTTTTTTACTGCTCGTGCCTCCCCCCATGTGTCATGAAAAAATGCCACCCCGGGCAGCTGCCCGCTTCGCCCGTGCCTAAAATTGCTACTGATTATAGCTAATATGTGACCCTGGACGACAAAACCAGTCTTAAGGGTCAATTTTTCAAAATTGAGATTTTTACATCATCTGAAAACTGAAGAAATACACTTTCTATTGATATGTGGTTTGTTAGGATAGGACTATGTCTGGCGGAACAACAATTGTTTACAAAGCTGGAATCTGAGGGTGCAAAAAAAGCAAAATATTGAGAAAATCGCCTTTGAAGTTGTTAATCAGAGGCACTGTAGCAGGCCATCCACTCACAAAAATAAAGTTTTTATACATTTACGGTAGGAAATTTATAAAATATCTTCATGGAACATGAACTTTACTTAATATCCTAATGAGTTTTGGCATAAAAGAAAAATCTGTCATTTTTACACATACCCTGTATTTTTGGCGATTGCTAAAAATGTTCCCGTGCTACTTAAGACTGGTTTTGTTGTCCAGGGTCACATATAACTTCACTGTTCTCTTCATGTATACACTCCATGCTACAGTATGCAACAAATGAATGTACAGTAACCCATGACTTGTTAACGTTGTGTTTGTTATTACACAGCACAATATAAAGCAACTATGCACAACTTCTGGTGATGTTAATTAGCTTAGTTAAACAGTTTTGGAATGGGCGGTAATGCTCATTTACAGTATAGTTCAATACATATCCAAGGTCAAAATTAAGAAAATTAAATTCTGTCTCTGCCCTAGTTTTATCCTCATCAGACTGAAATGGGTCAATGCCAAACGCTGATGGAGTAGTCAGACTGTGTCCCATTTCCTGATGGTACAGCTCAGCAGCTTCTGATGCCCTTGGCAAGAATTCCTCCAAAATACTGGTTTTGCAGCCATCTCTTGCCAGTAGATTGGGGATGCCTTTGCCTATAAAAAAGAAAAAAAAAAGTTTTAAGATAAAAATTTAATTTAATTAAAATTAATTAAAACTCTGTTTCCTGTAGAGATTAGGTTTAGCTTTGGTCCAATACACTTACTGTACCTGTAAATTTCAAGTCATCCTGAAAACCTTAATTTGCTAGTTTTGGTGTATTAGATCAGAGTTTAAAATAAACTGCAGGAACTGGCCCTACAAGACATTGAAAATGTGTATATATACTTGCTGTTGAGTTACTGAATAATAATAGGTATGGTACAGTAACATACTTATTAATCTTAAGTAACTCTACCAAAGCCATTACTACTACAAGTGTATTGGAACATAAAACATCATAGTTCAATTCCAGGTAAAAGACATACTGATAAAATGTAACTGTGTAAACCCAGCTAAAGTCATTTTTTTCTTGATTTACTGTTTTCTACATAAAGTCATCCTACATAATATAGAGAAGATTCTGTGAAAATGAATCTCATAAAATTACCGGCATTTCAGTGTGTAACGTAGCTTTCCTTCAATTTTGACGATCTGCAAAGTTGTTATTCCAAAAAGTCCATGATAAATTAAGATATTGGCTTCCAAAGTAAGGAGTCGACTCCGAACCGCCCAAACAAATCGTTAGGCTTTCGAATCTTTTGAGTGTAACATCGCTACCTCACAGTGTAACGCATCAGCACAATCCCTGCCTTCCCGCGAAACAGGAACACTCTGACCTGCCCACTAGCACTTCAGGTAGTGTTGCGTATACAACATGTCGAGGGGACGCTGTGTTTTGTGCTGTGAACGCAAATGTACTTTGTTTTCACTGCCAAAGGATGACGATGTGAAGGATCAGTGGTTACATTGTTTTCCACAATACCACTGCAGTACAATTCCAACCTTGTGTAATGTGCTCGTCATTTTACCGACGACTGCTTCTCAAATTTTGGCGAGTTCAACGCGGGATTTGCCAGCCTATCCCTGAAAGATAAGTCAATACCAACTTTATTTGGACTAACAAGCGTCTCAGAACCACAAGCTGTAAGTATGATAAATACGTTATGTGTACATGTTAAATTGAGTGCTTATGTAACACGCCCGCCGTGTGACTGGCAGTGCTGCAGTGAATAAATTTCCTGTTTGAAATTAAACAAAGAGAATTTTGCCCCATCGAGGGAAGTCTTTTGTTTGAGTTCTTGTTTTGTTACCGTGTCCGTTTTTTCCCCATTGTGGGTTTTTGGTTTGTGTTTTTTGTGTTAAATAAAGTCTTTGTTAACCCCTTCACGCCTGCCTGCTATTGGGTTCTCTTCCACTCCTCACAATCGTGACAGAATCCACGAGCCAGCTCTGAACCCAGCGGGCAGTATGGAGGAGACGAACGAGGCGTTCAGGAGCCGCCAGGCTCACGTCCTGTTTGGCTTCCGCCAGAGGGGGACCCCGTGAAGTACTTCGCCATGGACTTCCTGTCCACCGCGCGCTACTCGGGGTTCACCGAGGCAGAGTTGAAGGTAATCTTCAACAGCTGCCTCGATGACCCCTTCGAGCCAGCTGAGATGCGCCGGTTGAGACCCCTGGGCTTTGCGGACCAGGTCCAACTCGCAATGAATCGTGAGGAGCCCAGGGGAATGTCCATGGCAGAGCCTCTCACGGGGCAGGTGGCGATTCCTGAGAACGTCCCCTTGCAGGTCGGAGTTTTGGGTGTTGCTGCACCGTCCCCCTCAACCCCTGCAGCCTCGCCTCCAGTCAGCCTCGGTGGCAAGCGGGGGAGGTGAGCATCCTGGAGGTCCACCTCCGAGGAGTCCCAGCCGGAGCCAGCCGTGCCCGTCACATCCTTTCTTCGGCCGACTACCAGGCGGGTGGCTCGGCTGAAGAGAAAGAAGCAGCGCGGGCCTCATCCCCGCCGGTGCAGCAGCCGGCGTCCATTCCGGTGCAGCCGGTATCCAGTCCGGTGTCCAGTGTCGTGCCCAGTCTGGTGCGGCCGGTGTCCAGTCCAGTGCCCAGTCCGGTGCAGCCGGCGTCCAGTCCGGTGTCCAGTCGGCATCCCAGCAGGCGTCCAGTCCGGTGATCCAGCCGGCATCCAGCCCGGTGCAGCCGGTATCCAGCCCGGTGCAGCCGGCATCCAGCCCGGTGCAGCCGGGAGCCAGCTCGGTGCATCCGGGAGCCAGTCCGGCGTCCAGTCCGGCCTTCCAGCCGTCTTCCAGCCGGCGTTCAGCCCGGTCCAGCCGGCGTTCAGCCCGGTCCAGCCGGCGTTCCAGCCGGCGTTCAGCCCTGCTCTGCCGGTGTTCCAGCCGGCGTTCAGCCCTGTTCAGCTGGCGTTTCAGCCGACCCCCAGCCTGGTGCGGCCGGCCTTCCAGCCGGCGCCCAGCTTTGTCCCGCCGACATTCCAGTCAGCGGTCCCCCCAGGACTTCCCCCCTAAGTCCCCCAGAACTCCGCGCCCGTAAGCGCAATCGGGGACTAGGACCATTCCCCCCAGCCCCTTTGGACTGCCCCCTTTGAACCCTT